>NW_026866181.1:0-45046 GCF_026571515.1 Ruditapes philippinarum | reverse complement strand
TTTGGTGACACTTTTGCTTGTGTCCCTTGTTGTTTTCTCGTCTACGGTAAGTATCTTCCCCATTGCCTCTAGTTTTTTTTCTTTGATTAACCCCCCCCCCCCCCTTCTCTCTCCCCTTCCCCTTTGTGGGCCTATTATTATTTTCTTTGAATTCCTAATCAGTTACAAATTATTTATCATTTAATGATTAACGTGTCTTTGCCCTGTCCTTTTTATGTTTGGGGTCCGCCTGGGCTCCTTGCCATTGGGTTCTTGTTGCTTGGTCATATGGGGGTTGCGTTCATTGAACGCCGCCTTTCCTTGTTGATCTTGCTTATCATATTTTTTACTACAATATGACGTGACAAGTGATATGACAATTGCACATTGCGAAACTACTGATCAGCGATGGAATTTGTAAGTGACAATGCGACAACGCAAAACGTCATGCGCCAATGCAATGTGACCGCACAAAATATCATAGAGATAACGCGAAATGAAAACGCGAAAATTCAAAGTACATAATGACAATGAAAGAAAACATTGCGACAATGCGAAGTGACACGGCATTTATTAGCATTTGACAACAAAACAGAGATGAAATGTTGCAATGTTGTGTTAATTAATTTGAGATTAATGAGTTGACTTTAAACAGTCTTCAGGTCAAACTCACAGCGAACGACATAGTAAAAAAGACACAATAACATTACAACCAATTATTTTTTTATATTTTCCCTCTCTCTTTAATGTACTTTCTTTCACTCATCTTTATCTGACTAAATAGTGTTTAAATATTTCTGTAAGCATGTAAGCATATGCTTAAATGATTTTTTATCAATGACAAATGCTTACCAATTACTGTTTCAGCGATTTCAGCAGAAAAGGGATACTTAAAGTGTCAAACATTTTGATCTTTCACTGTAAAATATGATTTTACAACTGTATTGTATTTTGTTATGGAATTGTTATACTTGTGTCTTCATACTTGATTTGACAAACTTGATAGTAATACACCATTGCGAAATGGTTTTGCGTTACATCATTAAAAATCCAATTAGCTATTCAATATTGATTGAACTGGAACAAAAAGAGCCAGAGATTGCTATATATGAAAGCCAGCGACTGGTAAATTAACCATTTGTTTTTCAGGAGTGAGTGAAGGCTATTTAATTATTGACTAACTTGACATTTATATTTAAAAGTTAAATCAATAAAGCTTACATTTAAATATTTCTATTATAGCAAATAATTAAACTGTCAATCATATGCTGAAAAGTTTATCTGGACGCTTGAAACAAAAAAAGAAAAGACACAGAAATAGTTAAAACCTACAAGGTGCTTCACGGTTCTTGGCAAACCCTTTAAAATCTGTAGATGTAGACGACTGTCCAGTAATGTCATAAATAAATGGAAAAAGAGCAGCTCTCGCTTTCTAACGACAAATTTCGAGGTTCCTTCTTTAGCACATTTTACGTCACGTCACGTTATCTTGTTACAGTGTTACTTCCGAATTCCAGAACTTCTGAAATCTGGAAACTTCTAAAATCCGAACTTTTTTTTCGGTCCCGATTTTTACCCTTCTATTTTCTATTAATATAATACTTCTGAATTCTAGAACCTCTAAGTTTATGAATTCCGGATGACATTTTCGTCAAATCAATGTAATTTTTCCCCAAAAATCCGTGATGGTTTGAAAAAACATTGTAAATCAAGAATATTTAACCTGCAGGAAGATTTAATCTCCCTACCGATTGTTTACTAATTAGCGGTGATCTCGTAATTTGACTCACGTTAAAATCACAAAATATAGAAATACAAAATCCATAAAGAAAGCCCAACACGGCAAAATTGAAAATGTTGCAGGCTCGGTTTGATTGAGCCTGTTCATGGACGGTACTGGAAAGTGCAAATTACCGTCCACGCCCCCTAGCACCGGCTTAAGCAGAATTCAACATTTAAACGTGAAAGAGTAAACTTTTGAATTTAAAAAGTGCAAATTACTAACCCGCCTAAGCACCTTAAAAAGCGATTCAAGAAATTTAAAAACGGGGAAAGAGAAAACTTTTGGGAATTTTAAAAAGTTAGAATGCTACACATAACGTCCAAAAACCGGCCCCCAAAGCGGTGAAAATTAATGGTTTGGGCCAAAAGATCCCAGTTAAATTCCAAAAGTATTTCGTGGAGCCGGTCATTAATTTTGAAAATTTTAAAAATTTTTTAGCCGCCAGGAAAATAACAATGTATCTTTAAATGGTAAAAATTAAAGAAAGCCCAAAGGGCTTTAAAGGGTTTTATTGAGCTTTATGTACTAATTAAATTAAACCCCCCCCTTAGCAAAATGTATGGCAAAGGGTTAATAGTTTTTGGGGAAATTAACAATTCATTAATACAAACTGAATATGAAAAATTCAAGGCATTGCAGGTAATATAAACATGAGCAAACTTTAATTGATTTAAATGAAGAGAGAACAATCTTTAAATAATGGTCTTTTCAGATATTTGCATTAGATATATAGTTATAATGAACGAAACACTTTCTAAACCTTCACATTTTTATCTTGATTAAAAGACTATTATATATTATATTACAGTACTGAGCACATATCCCCTGACATTTAGTAACATTTAGTGGCTTAGTCTGGTCCACATGATCCTAAAATAGAGAAATATAGTATCCCTAAAAAAGCTCAACGCAGCAAAATTGTAAAAATTATGCAGCCTCTGAATTTCGGAAATTTCTGAAATCCAAACTTTTTGGTAAGTCCCATGGGTGTTCGGTTTTCAGAAGTTACACTGTAGTGATATATTGCGATTATTTTTAGAAAACATCATTACAGTACACTTATGATCACCAGGGACTGTTGGCTTAGAGAAAATACTTATAATATTAAATATCAGATTAATTAATATTTTATTATATTAAATTTTATCAATATTTTTTTTCTAATTCTCTATTTTTATATATTATCACAACATCATTCACACTCAAAGATATCACAAAAGTATAAAACAAAATAATCAAATAAAACTATCATGAAACAACAGACGATGAGTATGAATTTATACCATCATATCCAAATACTTGCACTTCGCAAAGATGAAGAAAGTTTTGGTTTTGAAGCATAACTTTAACATAGCGTGCCTTTTCATCGTCGGTAAAAGTAAACGAGTTGATATCATTGATTTGCCCCAAGACTTCCTTTACAATATTCATGGTATTCAATGTTGTGCCAAATAAAAAAATCCAAATCAGATATATATAGTGCAGGAAGGTCAGCCTGTCACCAAGCGTTCAGATCAAACCCAGTATGGAAAACATGAGCCTGCCGCAAAACTTTGATTAACATTACCGTCAACAGCTTTATCGGATGTGTTTGCTTCATGAAAAGTACTTAACATGCTTATTGGTTTTTCCCTGGCCACATTTGATACATCAACTGAATTATTATAAAATTATTTAAAGTCGTAATAAAACAAGGCAGAATAAGAAAGAAGAAAAAAAATAAATGAATAAAAATAAAAGCGTTATACAACATTAACATGATATTAACCCTTTCATAAGAATGACACAGTTTTAATTATCTTGAGTAACACAAAAGCGTGATAAAAAACGATATTATTTGATAGTTACCTTGGTATTTTGTAATACTACATCGTATATTGTAAGATATTTTGACATAAATATTTTGTTTTGGTATACAAGAATAAATAGGATTTAATTGTCACAAACCATTTGCTCTGAAATACACCAGAACATTCGTGTTGTTTTTGGTTTCGCATTTCAAAATGTGACTAAAAAAAATTTAAGAATCTAGAGAAATTATGTGATACGAACCTTAACCTACAAGTGCACCATTATTAAATTTACACAATAAATTCTTTAATCGTGTATTCAATTATGAACTACCCCGTTGCCAACTGCTGTTAAAAAATTTGCATTCACGTACACATGAATTAATACTATTGTTCCAATGTCCGTCTTGAGAACAGACCAAATTATCGTCTGTATAATTTAATGTGTATCCAATATCGCATATATATTCCCTTTGTGTCCCAGCCCCGTTTAAATTTCCCAAAATCATTCAATGTAGAATGAATATCTTAAAGGAACATTCTGTAAAGGAAAATCAATATATCAAATTAAATTTGTAATATTTTTGTAATTAAAAGCACATAAAAAAATAATAATATAATTATATAAGTGACATTATGCCAATCCAAGTGTAAATGGTGAGTGCACATATAAGAGTCAAAATAACTTGAAATTTTGCAAAAAATGTGTTCGATTTCTTTACATATATCTACGCCAAAATAATCAATAATCCGAAAAATTCAAGACCATCTTACAACACCGAATAACATTTTATCTAGACATGTATTACTTCTATTTCATTTTAAATCCCACAACTTATTAACACAGGATGAAAGGATATATAGCTCTTATTTTTCTCTTTCATCAGTAATATGAAGAATCGTACATAATTGATAGAAACATTCACTATAGAATATATAAAATATAACTACCGGTATACGCATAATTGAATTGTTTAACTTTATTTATTTTCATAATATTCTCGGTGAATAAATTTAGATGAAAATAATAATGAAAATACTTATAATATAAAACATAAAAAAATCCTACCCCCTCAAAAAACATTACTATTATTATTCGGTTTCAATGCATTTTACATAAATATTTCACTAAAATTATTTTTTCAATCGGATTCTATAGGTATCAGTTAATGACGCGTGATTCAATGTCAACTTTCATATTAATAGCTTTTAATGTAGTTTTGACAGCATGTATTTGATAATTTGTTTCAGAGCAATAGCAATGACATTTTACCGCATGACATTATGTGAAGGGTCATGAAAGAGAAAAGATTCAAACGTAATAATTTTGTATCATAATAACATGTTTCTATAACATGTGTAACATTTTTAATATATGAATTTATAGAACAGTATTTTCCACTGTAATTATGTGTCTTCCATACACGATGCTGAAATAGAGATCAGTTTTAAATGAAACATTGCTGAAAACAAATCTTAATAAAGGTATACGCTCAGTTTAATTGAACTTGATATATTAGCTATTGAGACATTATATCATAGAACATTATAATCACAAACATCATAATTATTTCAGTAATTGGAAATCACAAATCTTACACACCGGCACTGAAATGTTAAGAAAGAGAACAGAATATTACTGAATGTTATACACAAGAGGGAAATGCAATGTAAAAAAGCCAAGCACGGCAAAATTGACATTGTTGCAGGCTCGGTTTGATTGATCCTGTTAATGGACACAGGAAAAGTTATAATATATAAAACATGACACAGAGAAAAATGCAGTATAATAAATGAAACTATATAGACTGGAGTTAGATTTAATGATTCCCTTCCTTGTTGACGTATTGTATTGTCGTTTAAATAGGTGTGCTTTCGTATCAACGTTTCAGAAATGGTTTTCAAAGTTATGTAACATATAACAATGACAATTGTTAAAGTTGGGATACAATTATGGTTTAACAATATAAACGTTAAATACAGTTGACTCTAGATAAGTCAAAATTTGCCTCAAAATTCAAAATTCCGCATAAGTCGAAGAATTTCTAATACCCGTCAAATTTCCTTCTTTATCTTTGTTCTTAAACTCCATCCAACATATTTTGTGAAATGCCCAGTCTTTGAAATTCGAGTTACCGAGCGTCAACTGTATTACAATATTACAATAATGATCAATGTGTAAAGCGTATCATATCTTATACTTGTTCTTCAAAATGCAATAGACATCCTTCTTCAAGCCCACTTTCTTAAGTAGACATCGAAAAATCATTATGTTAGAATAAACAATGTAAACATTTTGAGTTTTATATTTCGATTGTCATCTTGATTATGATCCTTTATTAATCGTGAACAAAGGGCCTTGTTTTATATCTAAACTTTCTGTGATAATTTATTTTCGTACCTATTGGTCACGTAATACAAACTGTATTGTCATTGCTTTAAAAAAATCAATATGGCGTCCCGTGCACTCGCCTGTGTTGTTATATGCCTTGTGCAAATCTTACAACTTTCAATACAATGATCATTAATGTTTTATCAACGAGTGTATTTATTCAGTCGTGTTCCGCTCGAAAAGTGTAAACTGTTGAAATTGGCGAACGTGTAATATTACTGCTCCAGAATGTCTTTGGAATTGAATTATAAGTTAACTGAAAAGACAAACAAATAAATAAACATATTCGTTAATTTTGTTATTTCGACAATTTAAACTGTCTACATAATAACTTCAAATGAATACTCAAATCCATGAAAATGATTGCAGATGACTTACTTGCAAAACCAAATACTTGTACTTCACACAGATGTAGGTACTGTTTTCTTCTAAGCATCACTTGAACATATCGTGCTTCTTTACTTTCAGGGAAGTTAAACGTATGGATGTCCTCAATCTGACCATCAACTTGCCTCACGATGTACATATTGTTTTCCGTCGTCCCGAACATCAAATCTAAATCTGAAGCTCGTTCACCTATTAATAACCAAATTGTTTTAGAAAAATATATAAGGAAACTTTTATGATGTTAATTTTGCCCGTCATTCTAAATTATCTTTAAAGTTACATATTTAATGAATTCACCATAGCTCTTTGATCGAAATGAAGTTAATATAAATTGCACCGATGAAGGGATCAAATACTTTAAAGGTGTTAAAACAAATGGATAAGTAACCTACTGCAACAGTCCATGCGGTTGTATAACACTACTCTAAAACAGCGATAAATTTGTCCAAGGTCTACCCGCCACCACGAATGAAGGTCAATATTAGTATGAAAGCAGGAACGACCTGACCATGATTGATTTAAATTGCCGTCTACACCCTTCGATCCATCGCCATCGGTGTCATCGCTGTCATAGTAAACGCTAGACATGTGTGTTGTTTTCCTAATAGCAACATTTCTGACATCGGCTAAATAGATGAAAAATAGTATTATACAATCTCTATTACAAAGCCTTGAATTTACTACTATGATTTTACTACATGTATTTACAACGTTTTAGATTTCTGTTTTCTTCATCAATTCAATAGCCACTGTATAATAGATCATCTTGTTATTATCGTGCCGAGCACAAATGAATAAATATTGTTGTTTACTAAAGTTACACATTACTTTAAACTCGACGGGTAGATAGCTTTCGATATCTTACATAGTGATTTGTGCATATCACAATAGCTTGAAAATGTAACTTTTAAATGTTTGAATACTCAATAACTGCAAAATAGTCATATGTTTTTTCATTATCATGATTATCTTAATCAAATTCTATAGTTCTTTAGAGTATATGATACACACTCAAAAATTCAAATATAAATCAACATACTTGAGCATTTACCGGCGGTTATATCCCAGAATCCATTAGAGAGGCATTCTATTTCATTAATGATCGTGTTTCCTTTGTTGCATGTATATTGAACATGATAACCAACTTTCCTTATGTTTCCACTGACAATTCCATATTCTAGCTCTTTGATTGGACACTCTGGTACATAAAGGATAAGACATTAATATAACTTATGATAAACAAGATCAGCAAGGACAGGCGGCGTTCAATGTTTGTTTGTTTGTTTCATTTTACGCCTTTTCCCAACAGTATTTCAGTCATATAGGCGGTTTGTTTCCTAACCATCGTTCCTGGAGAGTAACACCAGTACTAGACTATCTTCCTCCGCGCTAAACTACCAAAGCATTTCCCGGGGATCGAACCCACACCGGAGAGGTAACTGGATTAGAAGTCATCGACTCTTACCCCTCGACCACATAGGCAGTTAGAACGCAACCCTAAAAGTCAAGTTTTGTTTAGTTTGGTTAAACTAATATTAATGGATAATTACTATTCAGAGCAGTCTGTTCGTCTTGTTTGGCTTAAGAATTACTATGAAGCCTTGCTGCAATTCTCGACTTGTAGCACTGACAGGACTTGCTGCAGCGTTTGACCTGCTGTAAAATTTTAACACACAATATTGGACTGGCTGCAAAATAAAGATTTGCTGCGCTTCTTGGACTACCTGCACATAAGGTTTTCTGTAAAGCCCGAACATGCTGTCCGACTTGGACTTGTTACGCTCCATTGACTTGCTAAGCAACCTTTAAAGGCCTATTTTTAGACATCTCTAAAAGTGGCTTCTAAATGTATTAGATAAAGTGGTAATAAAATGTTTTTGCCTTTGTATATTAAAACTAATTTTTGAATATGTCTCCTATCTTCTATATTTCAAATCCTTGAAGATCGTGAAATTCAGCTGGTCATAATTGTTGTGTTTGTTACATTTAAGCTTTCTAGTTAGTTGGTTCTAATATTCTTGGTTTTAAAGACTACATTCCTAGAAACTAATATGCGCTTTTTAAAATAGCTTTCTTGCACTGGGAAAATTTTATCGAATGTTAATCTCCGCGAAACAGTTGCATGTAACGAATCCACACACATTTATTGATTCAACTTCCTAATATCATGATGCACTATGATGTATTATGTATACCTAAATTATACACATTTCAAAGTTATATTTTCCTTTGAGAAACGGAAAAGGCTTAATCAAACCGAGCCTGCAACAGTTTCAACTTTGTGGTTTTGGCGATCTTAGCAGATCCCTTTATTCTCTATATTTTTTGTAAGTTTGAAATATCTATAAATCAATTATTTTACAACACCGGTACGTTTTGAATATTTGGATGAATATGATTTTAATCGTTATAAAGTAATGTTTTCTTATACTTTCAGAATAGCGACGAGACTGTTATATGGAACTGTTATGGCCTGGGAAGAAATCTAGGGATATCTCTACAGAAAATGATCAAAGCCGAAAAGCAGTCTGTATGATTGCATGAAAGTTTGTCTCTACGAAAAGGCATTTTTATAAAACACAAAATAGAGTACCGCTAGCATTATATGTCCGAAATTGTTTATAGTAAGAATGAAGTATGTGTAAGACATGCCAACTAAATGTTACCTTCTTCAAAAAACAATTCTCCTTTATGGCTTAAGAACCTTCATATTTAAATGAATTGTCATGTTTTGGCCATGGCTGTTCATCTTATAAATGTTACAGCTGAAGGTTGATTAATTTTTAAGTAATTGAGGGAAAACCGTTTTCAGTTATAAGGTAACAGTGTCCTTGACTTTTGATCTTGTGACTCATAAATTAAAAGGGGTTTTCTCGTTATTATTGACAATCATCCAATGATGATTGAACACTGTGGGTCAAATGGAACTTAAGGAAATGGTAATATAACAAGACTGCAGCTCTCTAGCTTTTCTACTAAATTCATTTAACTCGTTGACAATAACATACCATATTCCATTTACCGCTATAAATAAGTTCAGTATTGGACCATAACTCATTCAATATTTTTTAAAAATGAAATGTATTCAATAGCTACAGAGGAGATTGACACAATTTTAAAACGGAATTTTACCTGTGGTTTCACATTTCCCTTTTGCAGGATTACAAGTCTCGCCAGAAGTACACTCGGGACAAGGTTTCTGTTGAAAGATATTATAAAACATTATTATATACCTCTCCTTCATTTTTCTAATGTTTACTAATTGCCTCGCAAACGTATGACCAATCAGTATGTCAATCCATATAGTATACGAGTGAATTTCCTTAAATAAAGTCGAGGGCATAATGCAAGTATACTAATATCTAAATTTTACATAACATACGTGATATGATAAAATACATATAGTATAGTTTTAAATGGAAAAAATCATATACAAGGTGAATCAGTGCCTCATAATTTCTGACCTAGTAAAATGTTCTCGAGACCTAAAAGTAATGTTTAATCTATTTGCCCTTTTGTCTTTTACAATACCAATAATTGATAGATCCCTACTCTGACCTTTAATTTGAATAATAGTAAAATAAACGACTAATATGAAGAGGATATTTTTTCGTTTGAGTGAAATATGGAATATATTTTCACGAAACATGATAAAATGCCACACCTTTTCACGAGCCTAGACGGCGAGTGAAAATATGTGGGATTTTATCATGTTGAGTTAAAATGTAAACCATATTTCACAAAAAAACGAAAAAAACAACTTTTTATTTAATTTCATTATCAAAGAAAAAAGGTTACGAATCCCCTTGCTTGCTACGCATCTGCAATTGTACAGCGCGCAGAAATATAATTATTGTCTTGTTTTACACGCGAAATTTAGCACTACATTGTGATGTCACGTAAACGTCTGTACAGCGTTAATTACTGAATTAAAGATATTGGTGTTCGGATTTATTTTCTTAATAAGAACATTTTCTATCATTCTAAATAGTTTTCAAAACAAAATTCAACAAAAGTTTTTTTTTGTATTTATCAGATTTTTTAAATTAAATGGCAAAAGAAGTCCCTTTAAATAAATATGAGTTTTGACTCCGTCCACTTTCATATCTATATTTCATATTTATTTCTTAAAATATGAAATATATTTGACTGACTGATATAGCACCATATTTCATGGATGAAATTAAATAATAACATGTGTCGTTTGTGAAATTCTTATTGTATCCACTTTAACTGATAATAAGAATTAGAAAGGTGACATGTGTATGATGTAAAGGAATTTATAAATATCACTTTTGAAGACATTGTAACACAATTTTGTATAATGGTTTTATATTTTTATTAATCTGATGCTCAAAGGGGATTTATCAATATTGTTAGAACACCTTATTTGTATAAAGATATTACGGAATATAACATTTCATTTAAATTATTTGAAATTCAGTTTCGATAAAGTCTCAGACAAATGTTTTTACCAATAAAAATGAATGTATCATTTTTAACGTTTGATTATAAATGAGACATTCCTTTTTATTTGCATATTATTTGGAAGCTTTTGGTAACTTATGTTTGTTTAAATCACTCAAATCAAAATGATTCCACATAGATATGTAATAATGATCATTTAATAGTGTGTAAAAGAAGTAACGAACATAAAAATATTTACCCTTTTGAGATTAATATCCGCTGCCAGAATCTCCACACAACTTCCTTTAATTCTGTCACTTTCGTGTCTGTCTGAAGAGTATAAATTGCACTTCTTGAAAATTTTCATATAGCTCAAAGCTTTACAGTCCGGCCGCATTCCACATTCCATAACACATTCCGGGAGTGCAATACTTTCTAAGGTGACTATTATGTCCATTTCTCCTCGGCATTCACGTTTGAACTTGACAGTATATTGTATTTCAACACCATCCTTACTTAAATATGTAAAACAAAAAACAGTTTCTGAACAAAATAAAAATAGAAAAAAATGATTGACACTGAATATGATCATTATACTTTTAGTTGAAATTTTATTTAATGGAGTTTTATTCACTAAGACACATTATTCATTTGCATTCCAAGTATTAGAAAGTGTTGAACGTTAATAAAATCCAACAGTTTAATCATAATACGCGTTAAGAATAACTATTTAGCCTTGCACTGTGTCTTTTAATCAATTTCGTCCTATGAAAGGCAGCAATAACAAATATATATCAAACACAGTGCAATGACATATGACGAAAATCAGAAGCAGAACGGTTAAAATGAACATGGAAAGCGGGAAATTTTCATAAAATATATAACTTTATACATAAATAATTCACATTCACTGAATTTCGGATTATTGTTGAAACAATCGGTTAGATTGTGGAAATCGATAATAGTCATTGACCTTAAAAAAATTGAAGTGTTGAAGTTAAATTTTATACTGTTGGAATCAATAAAAGATTTTAAAGCTATCTTAACATGTCGTTATATACTTTTTTATATATGAGATCCACATATATATGTTTTAAGGCAATTAATATCAACTTTACCAAATGGAAAAAGAATTATATGGTCCTCTTGATTGATATAATGCCGTAATATTATATACGACATTGATATAAAGAAAGAAATGAACATAAAATATAAAACGGTGGAAAATAATTGATCAAATTTGCAAGTCTTGTAATGGATGTATGTAAATTTTTTGTCTCAAAATACCTTGTGATGAAATTGCAAAGTGCAATTTATTTGGCTCAGATGAATTCCCTTGAAGTATTACATAAGGAAGTATCTCTTCCTCGACGATAAATGCTCCGATGAAATGGTTTATATATGAAGATATTTTTGATTTAAATCTTATTAGATTTTTTACATACCAACACTGATTTTAATTGTTGGAAAAGATATGTTACTTTTGAGCATGTAAAAAGGATAGTTCATTTTACGAGCATGCATTTATCTAAGATGAAAATAAGTAAAACACAATGAATACTTGTTACTTACAGTCACTTTCTAATTTGTATAGGTCCAAAATGAAATCAAAGACATAGATAATTTCTATAAAAAGGTTTCATAATTATGCAAAAAATTAATTCCACTAAATATGTCATGATGATTGAAATTAGAGCAAAAAAAAAGATAGGGCATGAAATTTAAAAAATATTTATAAAAAATAGGATGGTGAGATTTTCTGATATTTCAATAAATGTCGTATACTATCTAGGAAAGAAAAATAGTTATTAAATACTTACTCTTAATGGTGACCATAAGGTTCAGTAAACCTTTTACTATTTTTTGATGTTTGTAACAGATTGAAAATTGGATATGAGCATCATTTTGCCATAAACTATTTTCTATAGATAGTTTTAGTTTGAAATTGATTATTTTTAAAAACGATTTTTGGGCATCTAGAACTTTCCAATTACTTTCATATCTTTCAAACAAATATTTGTTAAGTTTAAGAATTTTATTGTTCATGTTAAAACACTCTGAAACAGTTTATATTTTATGCAAAAGCAACAAACAAAAGGATTGTATAAATCAGTTATAAATCAGTAAAAATAACTTTAAACATCAATGACTTGTGCCAGCACGGTTAATAGAGTTTTTCTTCTATTCTCAGACAAATATTTAATAAGGAAAGACACAGCTCAAACAAATCTCCAGAGAATGACTTATTATGAAATGTTTTTAAATATTAAACGGTGTCTAAACCACGTGACTTTCTGTGATCTGCGTGGATTTCCTTTGGGACGTATAGCCTGAAAAGGAATTAATCTAACATGTAGTGCATATTATTTTCATTATTAATATTTAAATATTATATTATTGCTATGCGATCTTGGGAATAACATATAAATCCGAGACAACTTTCTTGAATGGGAAAGAGTTGTATCTTCTGTAATTGCCATGGCTTATGGATAAACCAATTACATTACCTTTACTATTAGAGAAGTATAATAAGTCGAAGCACGATAAACAGAACAGAAGTTCCGTTTACGATCATTTTTAAATCAAGAGTACTTTGGCAAAAATACCCAAAGGTTAATATTTAAAAATTGAAAATAATGTGTGAAATATATTTCCAGTGTTTAATGGCAATAGCATACTTTGAAAAGTTCACGTTTTGCTTAAAAGTTAAAATGATAGAAATAGAAAGTAGAATAAGTCTGTTAAATACATAAAATGCAAAGTAGAAGAAAACTTTAAACTCAAAATTCTCCAAGAAATTATAAGTAATCCTTTTAAAATTTCATAGTCGACTTAAAAGAACATAAATTGATACACTGCTTGGTTTGCGTAATGTTCTATTGCATATAAACAAATTCAGGACAAATATCTGAAAACTAGCCTACGAATAAATAACAATAAGGCAGTGGTGTATTTTTAAAGGCTGACGTTTTCCTTTTTTTTCTCGGAAGAGTAGGTGAATCCTATCATGCCTGTATGTGGTTGCACGGTTACTTTCATTACATCGTGTTCTCGATGCATGATTGTGGTCGCATGGTCGAAAATCTCTAATAAAATGGCAAGGTTAACAAAAGTGTGTTCGTACAGATCAGTCTGGTGAAAAATGTAAATGTTCTAAAACAATTGTTCAAATCGTGATAAGGCGTTTTAAAAGCCTAATTACGACCTTCCTTTCTGACTTTACAAGTTTGGTAAGGACTTTTTCAATCTTAACTAGGAATCATAATAAGAAACCTTATTAGGACTTTGATTATCCTAATTAGGAAAATTTATAATATAAAAAACCGTATTTCATTTATTTACTACCAGTTACAATAAAATAAGAATTTTCACTCATAATAAGGAGAAATCAAAATTTGTAATTCTTATTAAGAAGTGTTTCGGAGAAATAAAACGTTATTTGGAGTTTATATAAGAAGGAGCTTCTTCGAAAAACTAAATAAATATTACAAAAAAAAAGATAATAATTTGATTTGTCTCAATAAGGTTTAACACTTCTAATAGATATAATATGTAAAGTCCTAATTAGATTAGACATTCAAACGTCACACCATCACAAGTAAAGCTATTTTCCATTACACCTATGGTGCCCCTCCAAGCACGAACGGGAACGTAGAAACACCGACGTTTTGTAAGTTATCTCGTTAGCTTTCTCATATGTCTTTGGTGGGATTCTAACCTACAACAGTTAGAAAACTTGTCTAGTTATAAATTTGCGAAAGCTCGCAAAGCAATATATATTAAAATCTGAGTACACATGCACCTTACATGTTGCGCAGTTTTCATATTTGATTTGCAAACAAAAAGGACATCTAAAGGCAAGTAAGACACTAAGACTCCTTGTTTGCTCGATCCCTTATGGTATTAAGATGACTTCTAGACCCATTAACTATTAGACACCTTTATACATGACTTTCCGACCCCTATTGGGTAAGAGATTTAGATCTCTTTATTACTTTTTGCACTGTAGAAGTCCATGTACCTAGTGGAGTAATTTAAAGCAAACAGCAAATATTTCAATTATTTTCATTACAAGATAAGGCAAAATATTGAAAAGGTAAAACAAAAAGTTAGAATAATGTTCAATTCATAACATGTTTTGTTACAAAGCAATAATGATATTCTTGACTGTTGTGAAACACATGTGTTAAATTGCCGTTGAATATTTTCAAATTTCTATTGAAATAACGTTATGAATTGAATTGACTTGTCTTAAGTTCAAAGCTGTGATTATTCTTTGATGACAGTCGCATTTTGAAAAAGTTACCAAAATACCAATCAATTACTAATTGATTGTATTTTAAAATAAAGACTTACTTCGACTAAACGGGTTTTCGAGATTTTCATTTTTATTTTAAAACTACAATATAGTTCATTATTATTATGTAGAACTGTAGTTATATAAACTGAAATGATAAAGCCTCTCCTATTCTTTTTATGATGTTTTTTATCAATTAGATATTTATAACATTTACATCATGCATTTTAAATATACGCAATTCTTCTCTAATTATTTGAATAAAAAGATTTAAAAGTAATATTTTCGGCTATAAACGACATTATAATTGTATATTTGCAAATCGCCTTTTACACAACACTTATGAGTTTACCCATCTCTTTCATGAAGACACCAGTGCTGATAGTGATAATTGCGATGGGCAGATTTGCATTAGGAGAAGTCACACTGTAGAATTTCTGGATACATTCAAATTTATTACATAGATAATACACGTATAGCTCTCACACAGTATCTTTTTTGATATCATTTTAACAATTTAAGAAATTAATTGTCATCAATAAACTTTTAGAAAAATAAAGTAAAACATTATTACGTTCAATATGACAGGAATGAACTGTATTTACAATCCTAGATATTATGAAAATGTTAATAGTTATTGCTTTACATGCAAGATTGTGTAAATTGACCTCAACCACCTGTTGACCTATGATGTGACTGCCTGGAAAATGTAATGCTTAATTAAAGAGGTGACACAACTTTTATCTGATATCGAGTTGTAAGAGCCATTTTGCAGACACCCTACGATCGTCTTAAAAAAAAAACTTTCACCCATACTTTATATCTTAATCTCTATATTTAAATGTCAATATGCATATAAAATAAACATCAGTCATGTGTCGTAGATGTGTAAAACATTCTGCAAATCACGAAATTGTTGTTCTAAGTCAACATGAATAAGTAATACATATACTGTACGTTTAAGATAATTATTTAGTGACGCGGCGGTCAAGTCTTCTTAAACGGTGTAATGCAGGCGTCACACTGTCCCGAATTTGACACCAGATGGGCACATCAGTGTGAAATTTGAATTTCACGCGTCGAAATTGGTCGACAGCACCTCACAACAGAACTAAGTTTTTTACCAAGTAGTTTACCAGCAGGACACGCGAAAATCATGGGAAAGGTACACGTCGTCGTATTTGGAGTACGTACGATGCGTTCGTACGTGGTTACAAAGGTGTCAAGTGACTTCCAGGTAGTATAAAATCAATCGCGACAAATTTCAATGGCACATAATATATTTAAACTTATTTTGTTAAGATATTCTAAGCTCAGTTTCATATCAGAAATTACTGAACTTACTAAAAAACGATTAATTCAAATGATGCAAAGGTTCTAACAGTGAGTATTTGCTTGGATAACAAACTCGAAAATAACTCGAAATTTGGTCAGTGGATTAATCATCATCCGTAAGTCAGAGTTGTCAAGAGATCCATAGTGGTGGCATTACTGGAGAACCTCAAAGATATTCTAAGCTCAGTTTCATTTAAGAAATTACTGATAATTGCCACACAGTCCAATTGATATTACAAAATAAACACGCAAAGTAGATATGTTATGTGTAAAATTCTCAACACTACAAGTGGTCACAATATGAATGTAAAGTGTCCTTTAAAACACCGGCAGTTTTTTTAAAAGAAAATACCAACTTTACCTTACCTATACTAGTTAACGTAGCTTCGCATACAGAGTTGATATATTTCATTATTCGAATTATACATATTCAGTAAGAATTTCATGCATTTAAATTAACTTCTGTGATTAAAATATTTTACTCAATGATGAGCAAAGTATATCTTTAAGAAATTGACTTACCAACAAGTAATAAACTTTGTGATCCTTTAATGTGCACATTGATTAATATGTATTCAGAAATATACCTTATTTATACATGTTTTATGGACATCATTATTATAATGACGTTTGTTAATATATGCGACCATAATTTATGCATTCTAGTGGTGAGAGAAGAGCTGTCATACTGTTCTATCTTGTAACGTAACCTAAAAAAAGTATTTGTTGTTGTTGTATATATCGAACGTTCATTGAACGCCGCCTTTCCTTGTTGATCTTGTTTATCATATTCTAACATTCGGAAATCTGAGGCGTGTTGATTCTTTCAAATAGAGAAAATAAAACTCCCTCAGAACGTCCAACACAGCACAATTTAAAATGGTACAGGCTCGTTTGGTTTGAGTCTGTTCATGGACGGTACTGTCAAGTGAAAACCCGTCCGCGCCCCCTAGCACCGGATTAAGCAAAATTCAAAGGATGCTGTTTGTTTGTTTGTTTGTTTCATTTTACGCCTTTTTCCAACAGTATTTCAGTCATATAGGCGGGTAGTTTCCTAACCATCGTTCCTGGAGAGTTACACCAGTACTAGAATACCTTCCTCCGCGTTAAACTACCAAAGCATCTCCCGGGGATCGAACCCACGCCAGAGAGGTAACTGAATTAGAAGTCGTCGACACTAACCCCTCGACCACGGCATGTATTTGTATTGTTATATATGATATAAAAAACATATTTACATGACTATCTTAACCTGAATTTCTTATATCATATTTATTTACATAATATCACAATTATCACTATCAGCACTGGTCTCTTCATAGAAAAAACTGCTACACTAATTACTGTCGTGTAAGAGCCGATTTGCAGTTATTTAATTATCATGTTGAAAATAGACGAAAATATTACGTTTAAAGCTTTTTATTCAAATTATGAGAGAAGAGTTGCGTATATCTAAAATGTGTGATGTAAATGTTATAAATATTTAATTGTTAAAAATATCATAAAAGAAATAGGTGAAGCTTTATCATTTTCAGTTTATATTACTACAGTTCTACATATTTATTATTATGCAATACATTATTGCATTATAATTTATCGAGTATTGATAGAATGGTATTTTAGTTTCTTTTTCATAATTAAAATGTCATCGAATAAGATAATCGCAGCTTCGAACTAAAGACAAGTCAATTCATTGTAAAACGTTACTTACATAAACATTTGAAAATATTCAACGGCAATTAAAACTTGTGTTTCACAACACTCAAAAATATCATTATTGCTTTGTAACATTATTTCAGATTAATTGAAAAGAATACTAATACCATAAGGGCTCGAGAAAACAAGGAGTCTAAGTGTCTTACTTGCCTTTAAATGTCCTTTATGTTTGCAATTCAACTTTTAAAACTGCACAACATGTAACGTGCGTGTAAACTAATATTTTAAACATATTAATTTGCGAATTTTCGCAAATTTATAACTAGACAAGTTTCCATGTACTTGCCAATCACTGATGTGGTTTAGAACCCCACCAGAGACAAGCTTTAGGCTTTTAAAATCTTTATCACGATTTTTTCGGGGTTTTTTTTAGACCATTAACATTTCTAAAAGACTGTTCTGTACCAACACACTATTGTTAACCTTGCCATTTCATTAGATATTTTCGACCATGCGACCAAATACATGCATCGAGAACACGATGTAATGAAAGTAACCGTGCATTCACATACATGCATAACATGATTTCCCTACTCTTCCGAGAAAAAAGGACAAAAGTGTTGTCCGCCGGCAGACTTTAAATACACCATTGCCTTATCGTTATTTATAAGGTATGGAGGCTATTCGTTGCCAAAAATCCAGCCTTGTTGATCTGAGTTGAACAGTTTGTTAATGGCAAAAATACAACTGTATTTTTTTGTATGTAAACTCCAATGTTGCATACTTGGATTGAGTTTGCCGATTTAACATTGTAAACATGCATTTCAACAAAATACATTTTGTTAAACGACAAAACATTAACTGATAGTAGCAATACCAAGTGTTCGAATACTCAAAACAGAAGTTATTTTCTTAGCTTTACATTGTCGAACCATCATGATTCAGATCAGCATAATCCAGCTTTACACGTTTTTCAACAATAGATAAAATAAGCTCCGCCCCTTTTACCGCCCACTAAATCATCGTAAATAAACGTATTTTCCGCTCATTTTCGGTATTTACCGTTGCGTAGTTTCCGTTTATCATACCTTTTAGGTGTTTAGTTACTAAACATAATTCACTTGCATGATTGCCTACAATCAACACCAGCGGACTTTAAAGGAATATAGGCATATAAGTTTTAAAACGTTGTAGACACCACATTTCCTGGAAAAAGAAACTTTAAAAAAAAACAAAAAACACCAGGTTACATACTGTCTGAGGTTAAATATTTTTCAAGGAAGTGAAAACTATTGAAAAGACTATATTCAACGACAAATAAATTTTACTGATGGTATTCAAATTTGCATAGGAATGAGTAACATTTACAGATAAGCTGCTACCTTACCACTTTCAAATTTTCAAGTCAACATCTGATAGAGATTTTGATACGACTAATTACTAATACAGACCATATTCTGGCTGTTGTCTTTCCTAGTAGTACTATTATATTAGTAACCTTAATTCTAGCGTATGACTTGACAAGAAAAAAAACCTTTAACAATAGTAAAATTAAAACCAAAGTTGTATATGTACCCTTTCGTACATAACTTTTTATTTTGACCATATTTTCCCATTTTCCCCATTTTTTTCAATAATAATATTTAAATGAATCCAAAGGTATGTATATTGATTATCAATTTATGTATACCTTGTTTATTTTATCTCTTAGAAAGCCATCACTTACAAAACTTAATAAATATTCCGTGTAGTACTTCATGTACATAAAAGTAGTTCTCTGTTTTTGATCATATAGACAGCAAATCTAGACAGCAAATCTAGGTAACAGCTAATGACAGCATGTATACACATATTTTAGAGGTGCTATTGATTCAGCACAATGCATAAAAAGACCTTAACCTACGCCAATTTACATATATTTAACAATAAAAGGCTAGATCACATCCTATGACTCAAAATACCTCCCAATGGAGGTAAACAGAGTTGCCAGGATACACTGAATATTAATTTCAACATTATAATGGGACAAATTCACAAGTTTTGGTTAAACAACGTAATTATCGATAGTAAACTTTGCATTGTTTCGTGGTTATACACTTGGTAAAAAATATGAATTTTTCTACAACCAAACATAGTCCTTTAAAGAAAGAAGGCACAGGCTTATTGTTCAGTTCTCTTTATTCGTGTTGCCAAAAGTGCCTTCCATGTATCGCATTCTAGTACTATTTGCTGAAGGTAAAAAAATATGCATATTAGTATTGCCGTGGCTCACAAAACCCTATCATTGATATCAAGGAATAGTGGTGTGTGTCATTATATATGGGAAACATTTCCTTATGTTATTTCACCAACTTTAGGTTTTGCATATTATTATGCTCATTATCAGTATATACGTTGTTACATTTTTACATTATATCTTAACCAATTTTGCATTACTTGAATATCCTGTACTAGAATACGTTTTAACAAAATCAGAGGATGTTCAAAGTCAAGATTGATGTAACAGTTTCTATATAATTTGAAATATTTTTGTACCAGCAAGAGTTACCTCTCTTTATAGTCTGCTTTCGTGAAATCGGCTCCGCCTATTAATTTTCGTCAATTTCCATGATAATTCCATATATGGAAGTTGCAAAATCGTTTACAAATGTTAATCGCGTTAGAATGTAAAAGGAAAGTGTGGTGTTGTAAACCTGAGTATGTCAAGTTGATGCAGTTACATTCTCAACGTCATGATGCACATCATTAAACGTATTGTGTACGTTCTATCGTTTACATTTCTACATGTCGCAAATTTGAAGTTATACATTTATAAATACAGTTTGCAATTTATCTAAGTTGCATGTTAACAGCTTTCATTTTATCAAATCGAGATAATCAAAATGCCTAATACCAGTGCAGTATGTAACTCTCGGATCGACAATTAGATTTTTACTAATCTGTTTAGTAGAACCGAAGTATGCATTGTCAAGTTTCAAAGGCTGGATTTTTGGCAACGAATAGCCTCTATAATAAGGAGGCTAGTTTT
The DNA here is from genome assembly GCF_026571515.1 of Ruditapes philippinarum. Taxonomy (NCBI): domain Eukaryota; kingdom Metazoa; phylum Mollusca; class Bivalvia; order Venerida; family Veneridae; genus Ruditapes; species Ruditapes philippinarum. The sequence goes on along the minus strand of NW_026866181.1, from coordinate 23,992 downwards.
CAGAGATTTGTGTTGAATTTGTTTATATACAATAAACAGAAAAGCTACACAAACACAAACATTCAGTAATTATCTATTGCATACGTTTCGGCTATATGCTTTCATCAGTGCAAATCATAATAAAATTACCGTGAGAGACGTCATACGCGTGAAATGCGCGACAACGTTATGGCGTTTAACGGAAAAAAATGATAACGTGTAGAAACAAATGTTTATGCTATAAATAAAGCTGGTACATGAATGAAATGGGGCAATAGTGATACAGATGTCTATTAAACAGTGTTAATAAAAAATAAGATAATAAACAAACACAAGAAAAGCATTGATGCAAAGCATCAAGGGCGTCCAAGCAAGAAATGCATCAGGTGCAGATGAACTAGTAGATATATGTTGATAAACTGTTCAATGGTTCATTGGTTTTTACCAGAATTGTATATCACTTATGAACGAAGGAACGAAAGACATTGTTCATTATTTATAAATTTGATTGGCATGCTAGAAATTAGAATATTACTTGTTATTTCTTTATGATCGTGATTATTAATAGCAACGGATATACATGTATACAATCATTTATAATCCATTTGAGTAACGCATGATCAACACCACACTTGTGTACTAGTAATTGTCCCTTATTATGTTATCGATATTAGCGAAGACCCCCCTCTTAAGGTATCTGTCCACACTTAGTAACAATAAGACACTTGTTATATTACCATGTTGATCATGTTGAGCATAAATGTTTATTATACACTAATTGTAATATCTTTTTTAATAAAAAAATACAGATTTTATGAATATTGTTTGCTTTTCTTTTTTGTGTTTTAATATGCACTATTTTAATGCTGAGTTTTTACGTTTACTATTATTTTAAGAATTCAATTGTCATAATGACCGACGATTATAAGTCAAAACTTAACTGCAAAAAGTCAGTAAATTATGGTTAATCTTTCAATATATAATATTGTTTATTCTTAAACCATATACATGTGCATTTGTATTTTTCTTTATCATTTCTTAAATTATCAATCAATTGAATAATTCATAAAATCTGATTTGTAACTTTGAACAATTCCTCGGCATCTTTACTAAACACGAATAAAAATTAAATAAAATGTTTCAAAGTTGATAGTGTCATATTATTAAATGCCATAAAAATGTACATTTATTCTCAATTATTGTACATATTTATTGTTTTTATCTCATATAGATAAAATAAAACATGCGATGTGTGTTGTTGGGTTTTTTTTTTTCGAATAGTATGTTTATCTATAATAATAATCAATAATTTTTGAGAGTTGATCTGTGTTTCTTAATTATTGTAACCAAACTAAGTGACAAACATTCATTTTGAAAAAAAGCTTATTTATCTCACGGATTTATATTAATAAATCCGTGTTTATCTGTAAACATATTTGTTCTGTTCTGTAACGATATCAAACATCTACTCCAAAACCGGGAGAGACCGGGCAATAAACGTGTGGTACTATTCGCCGGTCGTCAAAATAGACCAGGAGAGACCGGGATTTACCGACAGGAGTACATCCATCTATAAATAGATTTTCGGAATATTTAGGTCATCAACTCATCATTCTATTTACAGCTTTCGGAATAACATACCATTATAATCCACTGTGTACTACAAAATGATAAATAGAAATACCCTGAAGAGCGCGATTTATTGACGGAAAAGGTTATTTAGATTCTAATTTGAAAATGCTTGCATTGCGAAATTCTCCAGTTCGCTATTCATTGTACAAATCGCGACTTATTAATAATCAAGCACCCTCATACCGATCGGAATGATCGGCTTTTATTATGAACAACTATAAAAGGCTCGAGAAGTTGCTGTCGCCCTTTCACAAAATCTGATTTCATTACATAAAAGGCGCTGCGCTTCGGCACGGACGCCAATAATATAATTCATGTAGCACATTTCATTTAAATCAAACGATAGTTTATTATTTAGAGCATTTGGAACCATAGTATTTAATTTATGAATCCAAAAGGATGCTTTACATAACCGGTTCATGTTGTTATCTATAATTTCTATTGGCAAAAATGAAAAATCTGACAATGAACACTTGTTTTCAGGTTTTCCGCACGATACATTTTGATTAGTTTGATCTACGTATTGTTTATTACAGCCTTTGCATGTAATTATTTAAATGACATTACGCGTAATACAGTTAACATCATTGTGTAAATCAAAAGAACGACTTGTAATGCTGTTATTAAATTGTGAACCAACAATTATATAACGACATATAGCATCATTTTGGAACATGCCTTGAATGTTAAAAAACGCCTACTTAATAATAGATTTAGGATTAATTCTATCTTTAACGTATCTAAAGACTGCTTAAAAGTGCCGTCATCGGAAATGACACGTCTATAACGTTTTTTTGTTGTTTTTTTTTTTTTTGTTATAAATATACAAAAGTAACGCAAACCACACAGGGTATCGGTTAATGTTCTTTTAAGTCGACTATGTAATATTAAAGGATTATATATAATTTCATGTTAAATTTTGAGTTTTAAAGTTTTCTTTTACTTTTCATTTTATGCATGTAACAGAATAATTCTAGTTTCTATTTCTATCATTTTAACTTGTTAAGGAAAACATGAACATTTCAAAATCGTTTTGACAGAATTTGTTTTAAAATTTTAAATTTTGAGGTGAATAAACCAAAAGCAATAGCAATTACAGAACTGTTTCCTATTCAAGAAAGCTTTCTCGGATTTATATGGTACTCCCAACATCGCATAACAATAATATAATATTTAAAAATCAATTATGAAATGGAATAAGTACTGCGTGACAGATAAATTCATTTTCAGGCTATAGTCCAATTCAAAATCCACGCAGATCACAAGAAGTCACGTGATTTAAAGGACTCCACTCAGCTCAATAAGCCTATAAACATAAAGTTTTAATTTTTCGCATAGATCAACACGAGCACATAAAACAGAAATAGAAGTAAAATATAACTAGGAAATAGAAAGGAAATACATTGAAAATCGTATGATTGTGCTATTCTCTGACCGATTTAAGTGAAAAGCGTTTAAACGCTTATCAATTTAGGTTCATTTTTCACTATTATTATCCCCCGCCGAAAACTTTTCGGCGGGGGATATAGAAATAGTCTCCGTCCGTCCGTCCGACCTTCCGTCTTTCCGTCCGTCCTTCCGTCTGACATTTTTGTCCGGAGCATATCTCTAAATGAATTTGAGTTATCAACTTGAAACTTCATAGGTGGGTAGACCTCATTGAGGAGGAGTGCAGTGCACAAGAATGATAACTCTATCCTGCATAATTTTTGAGTTATTGACCTTTGTTATTTTTCAAAATTGATTTTTGTCCAGAGCATAACTCCAAAAGCCTATGAGATATCAACATGAAACTTTATAGGTGCATAGATCTAATTCAGGAGGTGTACAGTGCACAAGAATGATAACTCTACCTTTCATAATTTTTGAGTTATTGCCATTTGTTATTTTTCTTACTTAATTTTTCACCTGAGTGAGGCATAACTCAAAAAGTGTTTGAGATATCAAAATGAAATGTCATAGGTGGATAGATCTTATTGAGGAGAAATGTTGTGCGCAAGAATGATAACACTTCCCTATACAATTTTTGAGTTATTGCCCTTTGTTCTTTTTCATGCTATTTTGTCCAGAGCTTATCTCAAAAAGTATTTGAGGATTAACTGGAAACTTCATATGTGGATGGATCTCATTGAGGAGGAGTACAGTTCACAAGAATGATAACTCTACCCTGCATAATTTTTGAGTTATTGCCCTTTGTTATTTTTCAAAATTAATTTTTGTCCAGCGCATAACTCAAAAGGCCTTTGAGATATCATTATGAAACTTCATAGGTGCATAGATCTAATTCAGGAGGTGTGCAGTGCACAAGAATGATAACTCTACCTTTTATAATTTTTGAAGTATTGCCTTTTGTTATTTTTCATACTTAATTTTTCAATTCAATTTTTTTCTCAAAAAGTATTTAAGGTATCAACTTGAAACTTCATAGGTGGATAGATTTTACTGAGGAGGGATGCAGCACACAAGAATGATAACCTACCCTGCATTATTTTTCAGTTATTGCCCTTTGTTATTTTCAGCCATCAGTATTCACATAGGTTTCAAATCTGTAATCACTATAGCCATCAGTTTTCATCAGTTTTCATTATCAAAAGACCTCTTAAAATGGAATTATTCTGCTCTACTACATATACATTTTTCCAATGAGCAAACACATTCGGGAGATGGCCATGTTGACATGGCTCTTGTTATAACAGTTATAATGGAAAAAACGGAAAGAGTAAATGATCTGAAATTTCTCACACAAGTTATTAGTAGAGATCTTGTAGAGTAATGATCTCAAAAGGATATTTACAGCCCGGTCATGACAAAAAAGTTCAGTTGAGTCTCTTTAAACACCGTTTTAATAATTAAAAGCATTTCAGAATTCTCTGGAGATTTGTTTGTCTCTCTTTATTATAGAAGAAAATAAAACTCTATAAACCGTGTTTGCACAAGTCATTGATGTTTTAGCTATTTTCATCTGATTTATAAATGATTTATACAATCCTTTTGTGCATTCCTTGTGCATGAAACATTAACTGTTTCAGATAGTTAACATGAACAATAAAATAAAGAAATTCTAAGACATAACAAATATTGGTTTGAAATATATGAGAATAGTTGGGAAGTTCTAAATGCCAATCAATCGTTTTTCAAAAAAGGCATGCTTTTAAACTAAAATTATCTATTGAAAATTGTTTATTGCAAAATGTTGCTTATATCTACGGAGCCCATAAGGTGACATTTTCGACACTTTTTCTTCGGCAATTTATTCGTTTTTACGAAATATTTATTCGTTATTTCAGAATACTAATTCGTTTTTACTTTTTAACTAAATAAACCTTCGTTTTTACGAAAAATTTATTCCTTTTTACGAACAATTATTTTGTAATTACAAAATATTAATTCGTTGGTTTTTTTAAAAAAAAGTAATTTGTTTTTACTTTTTTAAATTGATTAGATTAGTAAAAACGAATTAATATATCGTATACACGATTAAATGTTTCGTAATTACGAATTAATATTTCGTAATTACGAATAAATATTTCGTAAAACCAATTGATATATTGTAAAAACGAAATAATATTTCGTAATTAGAAAATGATTTTTCGTAAAAAAGAATTAATATTTCGTAAAAACGAGTTAATAATATATCGTTTTACGACAAATTATTTCGTAATTACGAAATAATAATTCCTCTTTCAGAAATCTTATTTTAAGGTCATTGTGAGCTTGACAAAGAACCTACTAATCTAACAAAGGGATAATTTCGAGCCTGGATCAACCTTGCGATTATATGCAGGATGGTTCTCAAGTTATTATATTTAGGTGAATAGGGTTTTTAGTGAGAAGTCATTCTCTATCCAAAATGGCCTCTTTTTCCCCATTGTCATATACATGTTCCTATCAGCAATGTTTTTAATTTTTGACACAATTAATCTTTTCTGACATGTTTCATTGAAAAAGAAACATGCTATATTATTACTTTCTCTTATCATATACATTAGTCAAACTAAAGGGGCAAGAGGGCTCCAGACTTTCACTTATCTAATCAATTTACGTATATGTCCTTATAAGTTATGTGCGATCATAAAAACATAACATTTTATTTCAAAACACAATAATTACGACTAAACGAAACAGAAAAAAAATGTCCGTGTTTGGATTTGAAGGACAAGACCCCAACAAAATTTTGCTAGCGCGTGTACTATCACGGCTGTTGCGGCAACGCGATTATTTTAATTTATATACAATAGTGTTAAGTTATAAAACTTGGGGAGAAAAAAATCACTATTTATATTTCATTCAAAATGCCTTATATTCAGTCAGGAACTTATTTTCGCGGCCTTATTAATAAATATTACAAAAACTTGTTTAAACCCTAGAAAAAAATTTAGTTCGTTTTTACGAAATATCATTTCGTATTTACGAATTATTATTTCGTAATACAAAATAATATTTCGTAAAAACGAAAAATATTTCGTAATTACGAATTAATATTTCTTATTTCGTAGTTACGAATTAATATTTCGTAAAAACAAAGAAGTATTTCGTAAAAACGAATAAATATTTCGTAAAACCGAATTAATATTTCGTAATACCGAAATAATATATCGTAATGACGAATTAATATTTCGTAAAAAGGGATTAAGTTCCGAGGAAAAAAATGTGGAAAATGTCACCTTAGGGGCTCCATACATATCAAGTGTTAAATCTGTTACAGATATTAAAAAAAGTTAAAGGTTTACCGACCCTAATTATTCATAAGTTTTTCATAACTTTTTTCCAACCTAGATAGTATACAACATTTATTTTTCAAATATTAGAACATTTCACCATCCTATTTTTATTAATATTTTTAGTGTCACACCCTATCTTTGAATTTTCAAAGTGACTGTAATTTACAAGTATTCATTGTGTTTTACATTATTTGTTTACAATAAATGCATGCTCTTAAAATAAACTCTCGTTTTAACAGGCTCAAGCATGACATATCTTTCAAACAACTAATTAAAACCAGTGTTCGTATGTTAACTTAAATAAAAAATATCTTCATATAAAAACCCTTTCATTAGAGCAAAAAGCGGCAATTAAGAGTAACCTCCCTTACCGGATGTGACGTAAATGGGGGATAACCGCTTCGACTGTATGCTTATCGGAAGTTAAATGTGAACTACTGATCGTTCAATTATGACTATAACTTGAAAACATTGTTTTAAACGTGTCTAAACAATATTTAACAATTACCATCTAGATTTTTGCTATAATAGTTTAGCATGGCTAGAGTTTTTAACTTGCATTGAAACATCATTTATGTCAATTTGTTTATACATGTAACAGCCATGCCATACTTTGTTTTTACAAACCGTGGGTAATTCCTTAAGAAAATATGTTAAAATATGTTCAAAAATCAGTGACCTTCACTGGGATTTGAACCCCTGACCTCTCACATCTCAAATGAGCGTGTTACCCCTGCACTCCCAATAAAGTTTTAAAAAAAAAGTCATAAGCAAACCAAATGATTCTAAATTTAGTATTTTCATATGGGTTTGTAATCCTTTAAAAGGCAATTGCAAAGCGCATATTTAATACTTCAATGGAAAATATTTGAATCAAGTACGTTACTTGTGACAATTTAACAGACGGTCTTTTGTGACTAAGTTATTATGATTTGATGCAATATTCTGTAAGTATTATTTATAATGATTAATGTTATCTATATATTTTTGTATCAAATGGAATTGTAGAAAAGTAAATGGGTACATTTTTGTTATAAAGAAAGTACCGTTATACACTCTAGCTGAGTGTTTGACTGAAGAACTAGAAATTTAAAACACATGATTTATTCAATTATCTATAGTGAAGTCTTTCATAGTATAACGATTGAAGTTGTCCCTTGGATAATCAAAGAAATGCTACCTTGGATAATCAAAGAAATGCTAGAACTAATTCCTGTTTAAATGCGTACACGTAAACGAGTATGTTATATTTTACATACATCCATTACAAGACTTGCAACTTTGATCAATTATTTTCCACCGTTTGATAGTTTGTGTTCGTTTCTTTCATTATATCAAACTTGTATATAATATAACGGTATTATATCAATCAAAGGGACCACATGATCCTTTTTCCATTTAGTAAAGTTGATATTAATTGCTTAAAACAAGATCCACACAAGGAAAAAAAGTCGATTCCTTGTGTGGATCTCATATATAAAACAGGATATAACGATATCGTTAAAAAAGCTTTAATTATTTTTTTTTGATTCCATCTGTATAAAACTAAACCTTAACACGTTTTTTAGGTCAGACAGAATTATCGATTTCTACAGTCAAGCCGATTGTTTCAACAATTATCCGAAATTCAGTGAATGTGAATTATTTATGTATATATTTATATATTTTATGAAGAATTCTCGCTTTCAATGTTCATTCAAACCGTTCTGCTGCTGATTTTTGTCATATGTCATTGCATTGTGTTTGAAATATATATTTTATTTGCTGCCTTTGATAGGATGAAGTTGATTAAAAGATAGAAACATTGCAAGGCTAAATAGTAAATTTATACGCGTATTATGATTAAACCGCCGGACTGTATTAACGTTCAACACTTTTGAATAGTTGGAATGCAAAAGAATAATGTGTCTCAGTGATTAAAATACCATCAAATTAAATTACAACTATAATGATACTATTCAATGTCAATCATATTTTGCTATTCTTATTTTGTTCTCAAACTGTTTTTGGTTTTACATATTTAAGTAAGGATGGCGTAGAACTACAATATTCTACCAAGTTTAAACGTGAATGCCGAGGAGAAATGGACATAATAGTCACTTTAGAAAGTATTGCACTCCCGGAATGTGTTATGGAATGTGGAATGAGGCCGGACTGTGAAGCTTTGAGCTACATGAAATTTTTCAAGAAATGCAATCTATACTCTTCAGACGGACACGAAAGTGATAGAATTAAAGGAAGTTGTGTGGAGATTCGGGTAGCGGATATTATTGTCAAAAGGGTAAATATTTCCATATTCCTACTTCTGTTACATAATATAAAATGATATTATAAATGACACAAATATGTGAAATCATTTTGATTTTGATTTAAACAAACATATTTATCTATTTAGTTTCGTTTAAATACGAAAGAGCTTCGCAATAATGTGGAACTAAATAAGAAGTTCTCATGCATCTGTCTTTTGTTCAATGCAGTCAGGTTATTGGTTAAAATTTCCTGTACGTCATTGTTGATTTTTATAAGACAAAGGGATAAATAGATTGAACACTTGTTTTTGACTGGAAAACATTTGTCTAGGTCAGGTACTCATGATTGAAGCACATTATATAAATATGATCCTATTAATTACAAACTACAACATTAAATTTACAATGTTTCTTTTATCATATAACTTTTCATATATAATCTATATTTTGAATAATAATGTTCTATAATTAATCGAATGGGCTTTAAAAACAGAGTTCTCACGAGCAACATAGCCACGAGTTAGAATACTGTTTTTAAAGTTCACGAGATGAAATTACAGCTCATACAACAAACAAACAAATTATTTTTTTCATTGTATGCTGAAGAACAAGTTTAAATGAAATTTCCTTAATATAAATTTCAATATCACAATCTGTTTTCCCCACTAGTAGCCTCATTTTTAGTTGAATTCGCCTTGAGCTGAAAATAAGTTCGACAATTAACGTTAAATGGCGATAATTTTATTTATTTTATTCCAGAAAACATGAATGATCGCTTGTTTTTATAATAAAAACAAACAATTCTAGTTGAAGAAATGGTGACATCATCCGACATTATTTCCGTTTCTTACAGCGAATTTATATTAGACCAGGCTTTGAGTAATTTAAGCGGCTGCCATTTTTTAAAAAATTATGTATTTCACGGGAGGAAAATAATTGTGATTGATTCGGAGGGATATCATTTGAATTTGTTAGTCATACATGTTTTTATAAGAAGGAAAAATATTTGAGGATTGTTACATACTATAAATAATTGTTGACAGATGTGTAAACATTAAAAAGCGGCTAGGAATGTCTTACGAACGCTGGGTTGTTTACTTATTCTTCGGGCTGATGACTGGCATTGCTTTTCAAGTTTCCGTATTGCATGAGACAGTTATTGCTTGAATACTTTAATACTTTACTTTATACTTAAATATGCCAAAATGTCACCAAAAGAAGTTTTGCATTTGAAAGAAAGTGTATCTTTCAGACTGTAAAAATGAAACAAAAAATTTTGAGACAATATTTGGTGATAGGTAATTTGAATGATTTTTTATAACTTATATGCTTTTCTCTAAAACAGCCCTGACAATGTCAGAATTGTCAGTAAAATTTAAACTGGGGTATCAAATGGGTAATTTTTTTAAAAATTAGTCTCGTCATTGAACTGTGTGAAACTATAATTAATATTTAAATAATGTTCACTATGAAATTATCTAATATAATTTTCATTGATAAATCAGTAATCCACTCAAAAGCATAAAACAAAATATATAATATCTTTCAACAGAAACCTTGTCCAGAGTGTACTTCTGGTCAGAGATGTAATCCTGCAAAAGGGAAATGTGAAATCACAGGTAATACCTTTTTTTAATATTGTGTAAAATTATAAACTCTGTTACTACTGAATATGTTACATGTATAGAGGATATTAGATAAATTATTGTTCAATACTTATTTTATTTATCGAGATAATTGAAAGTTAATGTTTGCCAATGAGTTCAATGAATCTAGTAATGAGGCTGATGCAGTCTTCCCCTTTCAAAATTCCATTTTATTTAGTTCCGCCCATTGTTTTCTCGTTTAGGGCACACGCTTTTTATAACTTGGGGACCATACGCCGCTTTTCATGGAATGGCACTTACGTGTCACATTGAAGGTTCCATGATAACCGCCGTATGAACACATCTGCGGATGTTTCTAAATTCAAAGTTTTACTATTTCATGTTTAAATGTTGAATTCTGCTTAAGCCGGTGCTAGGGGGCGTGGACGGTAACTTGCACTTTCCATTACCGTCCATGAACAGGCTCAATCAAACCGAGCCTGCAACATTTTCAATTTTGCCGTGTTGGGCTTTCTTTAGGGATTCCGTATTTATCTATTTTATGATCACATCCGTGTTATTTGTGCCGTGTGGCGGCTGTAAAAAGTCTCCCCGTACATTTAATCAATGATGTTATATTTTCGATCCTTGAAGATCGTTCAGCACGACATTATTGTTGTGCTTGTGGTATTTTTAGTTTCAACTTTTCGGCATTTTCTAGTTGGGTGGTTCCAATATTCCTACTTGAATAATGTTGAATCACCCTTAGGATATGTTGCCTGCTTTTTAAATTTGTCTTTTTGACGTCTTATCTGTGATACGCAGGCTTCATAACCTCTGATCTCCTTTCAAAATTCCATTTTATTTAGTTCTGCCCATTGTTACGGAAGTGTCACATTGAAGGTTCCATGATGACCGCCGTATGAACACATCTGCGGATGTTTCTAAATTCAAAATTTTACTATTTCATGTTTAAATGTTGAATTCTGCTTAAGCCGGTGATAGGGGGCGTGGACGGTAACTTGCACTTTCCATTACCGTCCATGAACAGGCTCAATCAAACCGAGCCTGCAACATTTTCAATTTTGCCGTGTTGGGCTTTCTTTAGGGATTCCGTATTTATCTATTTTATGATCACATTCGTGTTATTTGTGCCGTGTGGCGGCTGTAAAAAGTCTCCCCGTACATTTAATCAATGATGTTATATTTTCGATCCTTGAAGATCGTTCAGCACGACATTATTGTTGTGCTTGTTGTATTTTTAGTTTCACCTTTTCGGCATTTTCTAGTTGGGTGGTTCCAATATTCCTACTTGAATAATGTTGAATCACCCTTAGGATATGTTGCCTGCTTTTTAAATTTGTCTTTTTGACGTCTTATCTGTGATACGCAGGCTTCATAACCTCTGATCCCCTTTCAAAATTCCATTTTATTTAGTTCCGCCCATTGTTTTCTCGTTTAGGGCACAAGCTTTTTATTACTTGGGGACCATACGCCGCTTTTCATGGAATGGTACGGAAGTGTCACATTGAAGGTTCCATGATAACCGCCGTATGAACACATCTGCGGATGTTTCTAAATTCAAAATTTTACTATTTCATGTTTAAATGTTGAATTCTGCTTAAGCCGGTGCTAGGGGGCGTGGACGGTAACTTGCACTTTCCATTTCCGTCCATGAACAGGCTCAATCAAACCGAGCCTGCAACATTTTCAATTTTGCCGTGTTGGGCTTTTTTTAGGGATTCCGTATTTACTTTTTTTATCAAATTACCAAAAAATAGAACTACTACAGTATCACAGTTTTACTGACACATTGTAATTTTATCAGTTAGCGCACCAAAATGCTGTGCTATTGTAGCGCAAATGACGCCATGTCAAAATATATGCATGGGGAAATCGGTGTTCTCATGCAAAACCATTTTACATAGTCGCAAGACCGACACGGGTATGTGATAAAGTACTTTTCATATTTATATATAGGAATGAAATAAAGCCATTGGATAAAAGTAATATTAATCTAGCGTAATAATATTGTGACGTTACGTCACTTGCCTTCTATACAAACATAGCTTTAAAGCAGTCTAATGTTAACGTTACATTATAGCTGCATCAACGAAGAATGGCTTTTTTTAAATTGTTAACCGTTCTTATTTTGGACATGTGATCAATAGAATATTATATTCGTGTAAATTCAGTACTAAATTTATTGATCGCGTTGAATAAAACGATATCATGCAACTCGTTTAATAAATTATTATTCTTTATTTTATTATTAACACTTATTAATTTCCATAAATTGCTGTCATATCAGTGCCATGTTATGTGACATTGTACAGTGTTTTTTCTGGTATGCTGTAACACACAATTAAACGTTTATTATTGGCAAGGCAAGGCAATGTCTCGAAATTATCATTTCTTCACCAGCGTATTAAAAAATTCAGATTTGTAAACATGGTCTATGTTGAGCAAATGCCATATACTTAATAAATAAAAAATCGAAAAGAAGATAATTGCACTTCGAAAAGGCCCCTGTCGATTTTTACCTTATCAATTAAGGTAACTTATTTCAGTTATAAAAAATAGGATACAAGCAGAATTTGTTGAGTCCTTTGTGATTCACTATCTGTTGGTTTGTTTGTTTGGTTTGGCGCACAAACACAGTTTAGGTCACGCCGACTCATAATGGAAGATTTTAACTAGCCTCGAGTGATGCAATCTTCAAAGCAACACCAGCTATCAAAACCACCTCACCTGCTTGAGCTAAGAGATGCATAGACTCCAGTATTTGGAACGTATTAAATCGCCCATCACAATCAACGGTGGCTGCAATTTATAAATATCAACCATATACGGCAACCCTGCAGTCAGAAGAGGCATCACGCACTATGAGACACGTTATTCATGCGTGTATAGAGGTTAAATATGTTGCCAATGGGCACAAAATAATACCAGCAGTCGAAATGCGACAATCATTGAAACATATTTCAAGCATTTTAGGATTTTAATAGTTGAATAAAAGTTTTCCTTCCTTTATGTGTTTGCCTTCCTGTAAAGGTAACAAAACAAAAATAAAAATAGGTCGCGTTTTCATTGTTTATATCAATTTTCACTTCTCGGAGGCCCCAAAAGAGTGCAATAGCCCATGTAAGCGCCTCATTGTCAGTTAGAGGTAGGTATGAATGAATGAATAATTTCTTATCCACAAACAACACTGATGTGGTTCATAAATAGAGGGAAATAGGAAATCCCTAATCCCTAAGTTGCAAGCTAGGTTTAATAAAACTGGTACATTGACGATACAATAAACTGCAAGCCATGCCGCCATGCCACTTGTGCCGGCTTAGAGCGAACATTTTATTTTAAGTGGTAAAATTTTGAATTTAGCAACGTTCGGTGAATATAACGGAATGTGCAATGCGTTACGTTCGTGCTAGTCCATGAAAAGCGGAAGTTGCTCCCAAAGTTATAAAATACGTCTGTCCTTAACGGGAAAAACAATGGGTAAAACCAACTTAAATTGAATCTTGAAAGGGGATCAGAGGAAGCCTGCAAATCATAAATAAATTACAAAAAAAATCAAAAAGCACACATGATTATTTTAAGGGTGGTTAAATAGTGTTTTATCCTGGAAACTGGATGGATTTTCGTGGAGACAAACTATCAGGCAATTCTAGCAATCATAGCGACTACCTTACGGTCTTAATTATTTTCTGTACAGAAACACCCTGGAGGCCGCCCCAAGCCATGCTATTTCCATATAAAAGTATTGCCGTTTCAGAATAACTATACCAGAACACCTTATTGATTGTGGAGTAAACTTACAGTCAGTCTTTATTCAAACTGTAAATAATGCGTTTTATGTATTTTTACATCTGTAAATAATTGATTAATTCTACGATACTTTAAAACAGTACGACCATTTTGCAATGGGAAAGTTAACCTAAAAATGTTAATAATTAAAGCATAGGTAAAGGCTGTGCATACAACATCATAGTACACCATAAGCGGTTGAGCTAAAAAAATGTTTGCATATTCGTCACAAGTAACTTTTCCGCGGAAATACACATTAGCAGCAATTTAAAAAGTGCACAACTATTTTCACAAAATAAAGTATTTAGATTTTAGAATAATAAAATCACCCAACTAAAAAATTAGAACAAGAAGTTCGTCAGACACAACATTTACGTCACGTTAAACTATCTTCATCGTTTAAAAATATAACATTTCTGACTCAATATTATCAGAAAGCTCTTTTTTTTTCAGAAAAAAAAACTTTTTTAATGACAAATTACCCGTCAGATGCAGGAAGCAAAAATCAAAACGCTTTGATTTCGAGTATGAGTTGAGCCTTAACAACTCCGCTTCCCAGCATTATTGCTTGCAAATTTGTTTCCCTGAAAAGAATCAACTCTAACAGATGTACAGGAAGAGAGAAAAAGTCTTAGGAGAGGCCGTAAAGGTTGCACAGCAAGACAAAGTAGCCCAGCAAAAATACGTTGCACAGCAAGTCGTGGCTTTGCAGCAAGTCTATGTACATTAAATCTTATACTGTAACCCAACGAATATTCGCGACCAATTAATATTCGCTTTTTTCGCGGATGGCCACGAAGCGCGAATATTTGTTTGCGCGAATAAGTCCGCACGATTTCGCGAATAAATTGGAGATTTTTTTTTTAGACGTTGTTCATGCAAAGCTACTTGACCGGATATATTCGAATTTTACGGGCACCTGTTAGGAAGTAATGAATTGTTATGAATTGATTGCCATAAAGCAATAAAAACACAAACTAAGTAAACTACTACCATTTTATAAATATCAAAAGAACTCTATGTCAATATAGCAATCAAAATAAACATCTACATTTTAATACAGTTTATGAAATACTAGCAGGCCTATTGTCAATCACGTTCCGTATAGGGTAAGTTGTGGAGGCAGTAGAATACCGCTTTTAGTACAGAAGTACTTTTAGTGAGAAGTGCAGTAATTTGCCTTTTGACCTCAAGTCCAGTGACCTCGACCTGTTTGGACCCTATAAAATAAATGTTTGAATAAATCGTTTGACAAAAGTGGGAAAACTATCGAGCATCACAAAGGGCTATTGTTTTTTGGATCCTATAAAATAATTGTTTGAGTGAATTGTTAAGACAAAGGTGGTATATACCTATCGAGCATCACAAAAGGGTAGTGGGTGTACATAATTACAAACAGTGAAATACAAGATGGTTTCATACTAGTATCGATTTTTACCCGTCAAATTTAACAGCATGTATAGCTCAGTTGGTTAGATTGCGGACTCATATAACATAATTTTCTCGACGTGGATTCGATCCCTGATTGGAGAAGGTATTTTTTTATGAAACGCTTAAATTGAATTTCTTAAAGACTTTTCTAGATAAACTGTGGGTACAGAATATAAATATGTTTTGAAAATAAGATGTTGAATCGGACCCCATCGGACTTTCCAATCCGCGAATATTTTTTTTCGGAAATCAAGAAAACGCGGAAATTAATATTCGCGAATATGTCCGACCTCGGCAAAACGCGAAAATTTGTATTCGCGAATATAAATTGGGTTACAATACTGCAACAAGTCTAGGTTGTCCAGGGGATGCTAAGTAGGTCAAACGAACACAGCAAATCTATGTTGTCAAACAGTCTATATTCGGAAGTTAATCCAATACTGCAACAAGTCCAAATAGCATAGAAGTCTAGATTGTGGCTTCCAGACAGTGCAGCTAATGCTAAGAACGCAACAACAAAAAAACAAGAATAACGATCAACAAGGCGAAGGCAACGTTCACAGGACGCGGCCCCCGACACACTCAAGAAGGACACACAGAAGGCACAGAAAAAACCTGGAGTGGACATAAGGGTGAAAACATGGGTGGGACATGTTCTGTGAAATAATATTAACTAAAACGGGCTCATAAGGGAATTAAAAGGAAAGGGCTGTAAGGGTGAAAAGATGGGCTGGGGGTAAAAAAATAGGAGAGGGGGGAAGTCCATTGAGCGCAGCAAGTCCGATATTGTTAATTGCAAGTCCAGAGGGGCGAGACTCAGACAATTATTCACAGTAATTCTTAAGTAATAATTATAAGCAAATAGCCACTTGTTAAAAAAATTACTTTATATTAAAACCTTATTCTTTATATAACAGAGTGTCCTGTCAAAGATCTGGAATATGGTATTGTCAGTGGAAACATAAGAACAGTTGGGAATCGTATGCAATTTACATGTAACGATGGAAACACGATTATTGATGAAATAGAATGCCTCTCTGATGGAATCTGGAATATAACCGACAATCAATGCTCAAGTATGTAGATTTATACAATTGGTAATTTTCGAGTGTTTTTAAAGATTCAAAGGATAATATAACTATTTATAATTATAAATATTATATTACCTTTCAAATATAAAACACTTTTGCAATTATTAAAAAGTGTAACACATATTTGAATTTCTTATTTATAGAGCTCCCGTTTGAAGCTATTCAAATAACACAAATAACGGAATGTCAGCTATAGAAAGCTGAAATCTATAGAAAGCTAAAGATCCGTTGATTAAATGTTTTGTATCATTTCAATAAACGGCAATATTCATTTTTTCTTAATATTTTGATCTATTTAGCCGATGTGACAAATGTTGCTATTGGGGGGAGGACATACATGTCTAGCGTTTACCACGGCTACAATGGGTCAATGGGTGTAGACGGCAATTCAAATCAATTATGGTCAGGTCGCTCCTGCTTTCATACAAATAGTGACCTTCATTCGTGGTGGCGGGTAGATCTTGGAAAGATTTATCGCTGCTTTAGAGTAGTGTTGTACAACCGCTTGGATAATCGCCTAGGTTACTTATATTTTTTCATATCATTTTTGTTTACCTGTAAAATAACTTGATCCCTTCAATGAGCAGTCTATAATCACGTCAATTCTAGCATAGAATAATCATGAAATCCGTTGAATAAATATACACATAATTTTCAAAAGTTTGCGCCTACATTGTCCAAAATAATCTGGTAACTTACAGGGGAACGAGCTTCAGATTTGGATTTGATGTTTGGGACGACGGAGGACAATATGTACATTGTGAGGCAAGTCGATGGTCAGATTGAGGACATCCATACGTTTAACTTCCCTGAAAGTAAAGAAGCACGATATGTTCAAGTGATGCTTAGAAGACAACAGTACCTACATCTTTGTGAAGTACAAGTATTTGGTTTTGCAAGTTAGTTATCTGCAATAATTTTCATGGATCTTGAATATTAAATTGAAATTAATATGTAGACAGTTTAAATTTTCGAGAAAAAAAAACAAAAAATAACGAATATGTTTATTCATTTGTTTGTCGTTTCAGTTAATTAATAATTCAATTCAAATGGCAATCTGGAGCAGTAAAAATACAAGTGCACCAATTTCAACAGTATACACATTTGGAAGGAATAAGACTGAATTATTTGTTTTATGATTTAACTCTCATTTGTAAAACATAAATGATCATTTCATTAAAAGTTCAGAGATTTGTACAAGGGCTATAACAACACAGGCTGTAAGAATGAACTGGAATGTCTGGCACAATGGCTACTGAATAATTCGGAGTGGAAGAAGGCTATAACGGCTTACCGCTTAATTCATGTGTTGTCTACCATTTTTTTATATTGTATTTCATTTAAAGTTCAAACATAAAGTAAGATATAAAGAATTTTGTTAAGCACATTTTTCTAAATTAGCAAAAATATTTTTGGAAAATTTCAAGCAAAGTGTTAATGGTCAGATATGTTATGTCCAAGTTATTAGTCCGAATGTCCATCAAACTATTCACATTCTTTCCTTTAATATCTTAAAACTTAAGTGGAGTCATTTTTAATAAACGTAATATAATTAATTTGTATATGTTGTGTTATTTATTCAATAAATGATAAAAATATAAATCGCTTATTATACTGGAAAAGAATAACAACAAAACACTTAATATTTCAACACCGTGCGCGCTTATTTTACAATGATATATAATGACAAATATTTTTATAAATCCATTAAAAGTAAGTTTTTTTAGTGACGATTTTGTATACAAGCAGCTGCGTCATTGTATTACAGAGGATAATATTGAGGATACTTTGGCCGAAAATAAATATCAAGTACACAAGACGCCATAATATAATTGATGTTTTTAAAGCAATGACAATATAAATTGTATAACGTAACAAATAAGTACAAAAATAAAGTATCAAAGAAAGTGTATATAAAAGACAAGGCCCCGCATCACAATCAAGATGAAAATCGAAATAGAAAACTCAAAATGTTTGCATTGTTTTCCGGCCAAAGGCCGTCTGATTTCACCTTGACTTCCACTAAAATTAACAGTAAATTAAAGAATATAGGCAGAATTTTCATTCTAACACTAATAGCCTGCTCGATTGATACTTTAGAAGAGCTTTCGTTCAGGTAGAGGTTTGTTTGATTGCGCGATGGCAAGAAGTGTTGGGAAAAGATATAAGTCAGAAAAAATATAAAAACACACAAATGATATTTTCTAGATATTTCTAACAACCTTTCAATAAATATATGAAATTAAATATGACAGATTGCCTTTTTGATACCTTAACTTTCTCATCTAAGCGGTTCTAGTCATTATATTCTCTTCTCGAACCTGGCATAAGACGAATGAAACGAACTTTCGACTAATTTACAGTCCCAAAATTCTCCGTGGAATTAGTGTACAGTATCTACTAAATCTTTGTTTTATTATAAATGCTTATTCAAATCAAATTCCATTTTGATTAAAATCAAATACTAGTAATGTAAGCAGTAGTATTTTAATCTAAAATGACAATTAATGGGGGAAAACTTTGCGGTTAATATGAACTGAAATAAAACTATTGAGGACGAATAAAATGTTCTGTTTGCGGTAAGCATGGTTAGTAGTAGCTTATCCTATGCCAGATAACAAGTTTGACTTTGGCCGAGTATCTTTTTAAAGATACTTCTTGTTTCTTATAGATTTATTATTTATTGTTCGATACCTAGTTAGGAAAGTGGACTTGAAATAGAATGTATATGAATGTATATGTCATTTTGGAGTCCACAATTAATTAGATATGCCGCTTAGCAAATTGATCCTTATTATTATGTTTCCGAGGGATCATTTTGTTTCCAGATTTTTGCAATACAATTGAATTCGGTAACTCGAGTTTGAAGGACTAGGAATTTCACACAATATGTTGGACGGAGTAAAAGTACAAAGATAAAGAAGGAAATTTGACGGGAATTTAGAAATTCTTCGACTTTTGGAAATTTTGAGTGAGGCGATTTTGACTTATTGAGGGTCAACTGCATTTAACATTCGTATTGCTATACCACAACTGTATCCCAAAATTAGTTTGTTTCTTTGCAAATCAGATATAATTTACATTCTCCTTATGAGCCATATTATTTTAGCTTAATACTTATGATATAGTTCTATTGTAGTTTCATAATGTTATCTACAGCATGATTCTGTCAACTCTCTAAATATGTGAGTATGTCATAAGAGTAGAAGAAATTCCAGTGATATCTTCCCAGCTTGTAGAAGGCATTGATATTTTACACTGGCATCTTATTGTCCCCCGCCTTTTGGAAGAAAAAAGGGGGATATAGTAATAGGCTCCGTCCGTCTGGGTATATTTTGTGTCCAGTCCATAACCTCATTTATCAAAAGAATCTGAAATAACTTGGCACAAATGTTTGTTATAATACGAAGATGTGTCATGCGCATCAACCAGACCCCTAGCTGCAGGGTCATGGTTGCACTTGCTCATTCAAGGTCAACATGGTATATGTTGTGTCCGGTCCATAACTTTCGTATTTTTGAACTTATTCATTTATCAAAGAAATCTAACATAACTTGGCACAAATGTTTGTTATAATACGAAGATGTGTCATGCGCATCAACCAGACCCCTAGCTGCAGGGTCATGGTTGCACTTGCTCATTCAAGGTCAACATGGTATATGTTGTGTCCGGTCCATAACTTTCGTATTTTTGAACTTATTCATTTATCAAAGAAATCTAACATAACTTGGCACAAATGTTTGTTATAATACGAAGATGTGTCATGCGCATCAACCAGACCCCTAGCTGCAGGGTCATGGTTGCACTTGCTCATTCAAGGTCAACATGGTATATGTTGTGTCCGGTCCATAACTTTCGTATTTTTGAACTTATTCATTTATCAAAGAAATCTAACATAACTTGGCACAAATGTTTGTTATAATACGACAATGTGTCATTCGCAACAACCAGACCCCTACTTCCAGGGTCAAGGTCGCACTTGCTCATTCAAGGTCAACATTGTCTATTTGATGGTATATGTCGTGTCCGGTCCATAACATTCTTATCTTTGAAGGGATTTTGTAAATACTTGCCACAATTGTTTACAATAATGAGACAATGTGTCATGCGCAACAACCGGTCACCTACCTCCAAGGTTAGGGTCACACTTGGAGGTCAAAGATTAACATAGTCTATTACAGGGTATATTTTGTGTCCAGTCCATAACTTTTTCATTTATCAAAGGAATCTGAAATAACTTGGCACAAATGTTTGTTATAATAAGACAATGTATCATGCGCATCAACCAGACCCTTACCTCAAGCGTCGAGGTCGCACTTGATCATTCAAGGTCAACATTGTCTATTTGATTGTATATGTTGTGTCCTTTCCATAACTTTCTTATCTTTAAAGGGATTTTGTAAATACTTGCCACAATTTTTTACAATAATGAGACAATGTATCATGCGCAACAACCGGTCACCTACCTCCAAAGTCAAGGTCACACTTGGAGGTCAAAGATTAACATAGTCTTTTACAGGGTATATTTTGTGTCCAGTCCATAACTTTTTTATAGCTCAAAGGATTTTGTAATTACTTGCCACAAATAGTTTCTATAATAAGACAATATGTCTTGCGCAAAACCTGCATCCCTACCTCCAAGTTCAAGGTCACACTTAAAGGTCAAAAGTTAACATAGTCTGTTTAAGGGTATATTTTGTGTCTGATCTATAACTTCTACATATTAAAGGGACTTTGACAATACTTGGCACAAATAGTAATATTAATAAGAAGATGTGTCATGCACAACAACCAGACCCCTACCTCCATGGTCAAGGTCGCACTTGCTCATTCAAGGTCAACATTGTCAATTTGATGGTATATGTCGTGTCCGATCCATAACTTTCTTATCTTTGAAGGGATTTTGTAAATACTTGCCACAATTTTTCACAATAATGTGACGATGTGTCGCGCGCAACAATCGGCCATCTACCTCCAAGGTCAAGGTCACACTTGGTGGTCAAAGATTGACATAGTCTTTTACCGGGTATATTTTGTGTCCAGTCCATAACTTTTTCATAGATCAAACGATTTTGTAAATACTTGCCACAAATAGTCACTGTAATAAGACAATATGTCTTGCGCAACACCTGCATCCCTACCTCCAAGGTCACACTTAAAGGTCAAAGATTGACATAATCTTGTATAGGGTATATTTTGTGTCTGATCTATAACTTCTACATAGTTAAAGGGATTTTGAAAATACTTGGCACAAATAGTAATATTAATAAGACAATATGTCATGCACAACACCTGCATCCTTACCTTTAAGTTCAAGGTCGCACTATGAGGTCAAAGGTTAACATGATAGAATTTTAAATTCTGTGCTTCATTTTTCTAGTATTTCTTTAATAAATTTATTGTTGCATTTGCAGATCTAGTATTGATCATAATTTCGGACTGAACGTCCTGAAATTCATACCTCAAAATTTTGAAATAGCACAATTTTACGCTTCATATAAAACTTCCCTGAGACGGGGGACGTTGGTAACTCTGTTACAAATTCTTGTTTTAGATTTATAACTGAATTTTTCTTTGCCATGTTATGTTCACACTATGAAAAAAAGGTTTACATCATATATTTGTTTTATTTTGGTTTCCATTTGGTTGCCGTTGCTATTTATTGTTGCTACTGTCCATTGTTGATCGTTTATCTCATATTTGATGGTATCTATTTAACCGATATAACAATAAAACGATCGTGCATGGTCATTGTTATATGTTACATAGATTTGGAAAACGTTTCTGAATTATTGATAAGAAAGCACACCTATTGAAACGACAATACAACATGTCAACAAGAAAGGAAAACATTAAATCCAACTCAAGTCTAAATAGTTTCATTCATTGATGGAGTTTATTACCCTGCATTTTTTTCTCTCTGTCATGTTTTATATGGAACATATTATATAGCATTTCCTGTGTCATGTAGTACATGGAATATATTACATTGCATATCCCTCTTGTGTATGAGATTCAGTATTATTCCGTTTTCGTTATTTTTATATTTCATTGCCGGCGTGTTATATATGTGAATCCAATAACTGAATTAATTATGATGTTTGCGATAATAATGTTCTATTATACAATACCTGAAAGAGGGTTATAAAATTTCAAAAGTATTTGCTGTTCCCGGAAACATAGTTAAAAGGAAATTGAAAATGAAAGTAAAACGTTTTCTGTCAATTCTCAATTCACTAGAAAGCAAAACAGGTTTTTTAAATCATTTTTTTTTATGTATTACTTAATAAACATTTTGCAAAACATTAGATTGATGAATGATGAAGTTCAATGTACATCAGGTATATATGCTTTTAATCATTTCTAAATTAGTAATTTGTTTGACATATATAATTGAGGTTGACGTAGGAATAAGTTATTCTGTTACTTTTAAAAGAGAATGCTGTTAAGTGCAAACTACCGTCCACGCCCCTAGCACCGGCTTAAGCAGAAATCAACATTTACACTGAAAATGGTGAAATTTGAATTGTAATTGATGTTAAACCAATTCTTTGAGTGGCAGAATACTAATTTACTATCTTACATCAGAGGTTTTTTATGATTACATTTGAATCTTTTTTTGTTTCATGTCCCTTCACATAATGACAAGCAGTAAAATATCATTGCTATTGCCCTAGAACAAATAAATGAACAAATACATGCTGTCAAAACCACTTTTAAAGCTAATAACATAAAAGTTGACAATGTATCACGCGTCATTTACTGACAGCTATAGAATATATCCGATTGAAAAACAATTCTTAGTAAAATAGTTAAGTGAAATACATTGAAAAAGAACATAAATACCAAATAATAGGTTGTTGTTTTTTTGTTGTTTTTTTTTGTTTTTTTTTGGGGGGGGTGTTCTGATTTTTTTTTTTTTTTGGGGGGGGGGGGGGGTATGATGTATTTAATTATTATTTTTTTTCATTATCATTATTATTTTCATTTCATCTTATTCACTAGAGCATATTTTAAAAAAGTACAATTGACACGATATGCGTATACCGGTATATACTATAGTCAATGCTTCTATCAATTATGTACGATTCTTCATATTACTGATGAAAGAGAATAATAAACGCGAGAATAATGAATGCTATGTTTCCTGTCATCCAGCGTTAGTTATGCGATTTAAAATGAAACAGAAGAAATACATATACAGATATATTCAGGAAAGCTCTGGATGTTTATTCAGTTGTGACAGATGGCGTGTTTGTTTGGTTATATCTTTGTGACGGTAATGATAAATGGACTTGTCCTTGGGTTTATTGTTACAAATGAAGATAAAGGTGTAAAGATCAGTTATACAATCAAATTTACACACAAATGCCGAGGAGAAACGGACAGAATGTGTAACATTACAAGATGTGCCACTTTCTGAATGTGCTATGGCATGTGGGTTGCGAAAAGCTTGTGCAGCTTTGAATTATAGGCGAATCTTTAAAACTTCT